>NW_027193756.1:0-28837 GCF_032444005.1 Ranitomeya imitator | reverse complement strand
ACCAAACAGGGGATTCGAGCTTGAGGAGCTAATTTTGCATACTCCAGGTGCCCCTCTGGGAAAAGCGAAGACGTCTCCCTAAGCCAGAAGACGTTGGGTACAGCCGGGGACCAGCATGCTTGGAAAGCATCACCCAAACCAGGGAATCGAGCTTGAGGAGGCTAATTGCATACTCCCAGGTGCCCTCTGGAAAAGCGAAGAGTCCCTCCCTAAGCCAGAAGACCGTTGTGTACAGCCGGGGACAGCTGCTTGGAAAGCATCACCAAACAAGGGATTCGAGCTTGAGGAGGCTATTTGCATACTCCAGGTGCCCTCTTGGGAAAAGCGAAGAGTCTCCCTTAAGCCAGAAGACCGTTGGGGTACAGCCGGGGACCAGACTGCTTGGAAAAGCATCACCAAACCAGGATTCGAGCTGAGGAGGCTAATTTGCATACTCCAGGTGCCCTCTGGGAAAAGCGAAGAGTCTCCCTAAGCCAGAAGACCGTTGGGTACAGCCGGGACCAGCTGCTTGGAAAGCATCACCAAACCAGGGATTCGAGCTTGAGGAGGCTAATTTGCATACTCCAGGTGCCCTCTGGGAAAAGCGAAGAGTCTCCCTAAGCCAGAAGACCGTTGGGTACAGCCGGGACCAGCTGCTTGGAAAGCATCACCAAACCAGGGATTCGAGCTTGAGGAGGCTAATTTGCATACTCCAGGTGCCCTCTGGGAAAAGCGAAGAGTCTCCCTAAGCCAGAAGACCGTTGGGTACAGCCGGGACCAGCTGCTTGGAAAGCATCACCAAACCAGGGATTCGAGCTTGAGGAGGCTAATTTGCATACTCCAGGTGCCCTCTGGGAAAAGCGAAGAGTCTCCCTAAGCCAGAAGACCGTTGGGTACAGCCGGGACCAGCTGCTTGGAAAGCATCACCAAACCAGGGATTCGAGCTTGAGGAGGCTAATTTGCATACTCCAGGTTGCCCTCTGGGAAAAGCGAAGAGTCTCCCTAAGCCAGAAGACCGTTGGGTACAGCCGGGACCAGCTGCTTGGAAAGCATCACCAAACCAGGGATTCGAGCTTGAGGAGGCTAATTTGCATACTCCAGGTGCCCTCTGGGAAAAGCGAAGAGTCTCCCTAAGCCAGAAGACCGTTGGGTACAGCCGGGACCAGCTGCTTGGAAAGCATCACCAAACCAGGGATTCGAGCTTGAGGAGGCTAATTTGCATACTCCAGGTGCCCTCTGGGGAAAAGCGAAGAGTCTCCCTAAGCCAGAAGACCGTTGGGTACAGCCGGGACCAGCTGCTTGGAAAGCATCACCAAACAGGGATTCGAGCTTGAGGAGGCTAATTTGCATACTCCAGGTGCCCTCTGGGAAAAGCGAAGAGTCTCCCTAAGCCAGAAGACCGTTGGGTACAGCCGGGACCAGCTGCTTGGAAAGCATCACCAAACCAGGGATTCGAGCTTGAGGAGGCTAATTTGCATACTCCAGGTGCCCTCTGGGAAAAGCGAAGAGTCTCCCTAAGCCAGAAGACCGTTGGGTACAGCCGGACCAGCTGCTTGGAAAGCATCACCAAACCAGGGATTCGAGCTTGAGGAGGCTAATTTGCATACTCCAGGTGCCCCTCTGGGAAAAGCGAAGAGTCTCCCTAAGCCAGAAGACCGTTGGGTACAGCCGGGACCAGCTGCTTGGAAAGCATCACCAAACCAGGGATTCGAGCTTGAGGAGGCTAATTTGCATACTCCAGGTGCCCTCTGGGAAAAGCGAAGAGTCTCCCTAAGCCAGAAGACCGTTGGGTACAGCCGGGACCAGCTGCTTGGAAAGCATCACCAAACCAGGGATTCGAGCTTGAGGAGGCTAATTTGCATACTCCAGGTGCCCTCTGGGAAAAGCGAAGAGTCTCCCTAAGCCAGAAGACCGTTGGGTACAGCCGGGACCAGCTGCTTGGAAAGCATCACCAAACCAGGGATTCGAGCTTGAGGAGGCTAATTTGCATACTCCAGGTGCCCTCTGGGAAAAGCGAAGAGTCTCCCTAAGCCAGAAGACCGTTGGGTACAGCCGGGACCAGCTGCTTGGAAAGCATCACCAAACCAGGGATTCGAGCTTGAGGAGGCTAATTTGCATACTCCAGGTGCCCTCTGGGAAAAGCGAAGAGTCTCCCTAAGCC
The DNA here is from genome assembly GCF_032444005.1 of Ranitomeya imitator. Classification (NCBI taxonomy): domain Eukaryota; kingdom Metazoa; phylum Chordata; class Amphibia; order Anura; family Dendrobatidae; genus Ranitomeya; species Ranitomeya imitator. The sequence goes on along the minus strand of NW_027193756.1, from coordinate 26,697 downwards.
AGAAGACCGTTGGGTACAGCCGGGACCAGCTGCTTGGAAAGCATCACCAAACCAGGGATTCGAGCTTGAGGAGGCTAATTTGCATACTCCAGGTGCCCTCTGGGAAAAGCGAAGAGTCTCCCTAAGCCAGAAGACCGTTGGGTACAGCCGGGACCAGCTGCTTGGAAAGCATCACCAAACCAGGGGATTCGAGCTTGAGGAGGCTAATTTGCATACTCCAGGTGCCCTCTGGGAAAAGCGAAGAGTCTCCCTAAGCCAGAAGGACCGTTGGGTACAGCCGGGACCAGCTGCTTGGAAAGCATCACCAAACCAGGGATTCGAGCTTGAGGAGGCTAATTTGCATACTCCAGGTGCCCTCTGGGAAAAGCGAAGAGTCCTCCCTAAGCCAGAAGACCGTTGGGTACAGCCGGGACCAGCTGCTTGGAAAGCATCACCAAACCAGGGATTCGAGCTTGAGGAGGCTAATTTGCATACTCCAGGTGCCCTCTGGGAAAAGCGAAGAGTCTCCCTAAGCCAGAAGACCGTTGGGTACAGCCGGGACCAGCTGCTTGGAAAGCATCACCAAACCAGGGATTCGAGCTTGAGGAGGCTAATTTGCATACTCCAGGTGCCCTCTGGGAAAAGCGAAGAGTCCTCCCTAAGCCAGAAGACCGTTGGGTACAGCCGGGACCAGCTGCTTGGAAAGCATCACCAAACCAGGGATTCGAGCTTGAGGAGGCTAATTTGCATACTCCAGGTGCCCTCTGGGAAAAGCGAAGAGTCTCCCTAAGCCAGAAGACCGTTGGGTACAGCCGGGACCAGCTGCTTGGAAAGCATCACCAAACCAGGGATTCGAGCTTGAGGAGGCTAATTTGCATACTCCAGGTGCCCTCTGGGAAAAGCGAAGAGTCTCCCTAAGCCAGAAGACCGTTGGGTACAGCCGGGACCAGCTGCTTGGAAAGCATCACCAAACCAGGGATTCGAGCTTGAGGAGGCTAATTTGCATACTCCAGGTGCCCTCTGGGAAAAGCGAAGAGTCTCCCTAAGCCAGAAGACCGTTGGGTACAGCCGGGACCAGCTGCTTGGAAAGCATCACCAAACCAGGGATTCGAGCTTGAGGAGGCTAATTTGCATACTCCAGGTGCCCTCTGGGAAAAGCGAAGAGTCTCCCTAAGCCAGAAGACCGTTGGGTACAGCCGGGACCAGCTGCTTGGAAAGCATCACCAAACCAGGGATTCGAGCTTGAGGAGGCTAATTTGCATACTCCAGGTGCCCTCTGGGAAAAGCGAAGAGTCTCCCTAAGCCAGAAGACCGTTGGGTACAGCCGGGACCAGCTGCTTGGAAAGCATCACCAAACCAGGGATTCGAGCTTGAGGAGGCTAATTTGCATACTCCAGGTGCCCTCTGGGAAAAGCGAAGAGTCTCCCTAAGCCAGAAGACCGTTGGGTACAGCCGGGACCAGCTGCTTGGAAAGCATCACCAAACCAGGGATTCGAGCTTGAGGAGGCTAATTTGCATACTCCCAGGTGCCCTCTGGGAAAAGCGAAGAGTCTCCCTAAGCCAGAAGACCGTTGGGTACAGCCGGGGACCAGCTGCTTGGAAAGCATCACCAAACCAGGGATTCGAGCTTGAGGAGGCTAATTTGCATACTCCAGGTGCCCTCTGGGAAAAGCGAAGAGTCTCCCTAAGCCAGAAGACCGTTGGGTACAGCCGGGACCAGCTGCTTGGAAAGCATCACCAAACCAGGGATTCGAGCTTGAGGAGGCTAATTTGCATACTCCAGGTGCCCTCTGGGAAAAGCGAAGAGTCTCCCTAAGCCAGAAGACCGTTGGGTACAGCCGGGACCAGCTGCTTGGAAAGCATCACCAAACCAGGGATTCGAGCTTGAGGAGGCTAATTTGCATACTCCAGGTGCCCTCTGGGAAAAGCGAAGAGTCTCCCTAAGCCAGAAGACCGTTGGGTACAGCCGGGACCAGCTGCTTGGAAAGCATCACCAAACCAGGGATTCGAGCTTGAGGAGGCTAATTTGCATACTCCAGGTGCCCCTCTGGGAAAAGCGAAGAGTCTCCCTAAGCCAGAAGACCGTTGGGTACAGCCGGGACCAGCTGCTTGGAAAGCATCACCAAACCAGGGATTCGAGCTTGAGGAGGCTAATTTGCATACTCCAGGTGCCCTCTGGGAAAAGCGAAGAGTCTCCCTAAGCCAGAAGACCGTTGGGTACAGCCGGGACCAGCTGCTTGGAAAGCATCACCAAACCAGGGATTCGAGCTTGAGGAGGCTAATTTGCATACTCCAGGTGCCCTCTGGGAAAAGCGAAGAGTCTCCCTAAGCCAGAAGACCGTTGGGTACAGCCGGGACCAGCTGCTTGGAAAGCATCACCAAACCAGGGATTCGAGCTTGAGGAGGCTAATTTGCATACTCCAGGTGCCCTCTGGGAAAAGCGAAGAGTCTCCCTAAGCCAGAAGACCGTTGGGTACAGCCGGGACCAGCTGCTTGGAAAGCATCACCAAACCAGGGATTCGAGCTTGAGGAGGCTAATTTGCATACTCCAGGTGCCCTCTGGGAAAAGCGAAGAGTCTCCCTAAGCCAGAAGACCGTTGGGTACAGCCGGGACCAGCTGCTTGGAAAGCATCACCAAACCAGGGATTCGAGCTTGAGGAGGCTAATTTGCATACTCCAGGTGCCCTCTGGGAAAAGCGAAGAGTCTCCCTAAGCCAGAAGACCGTTGGGTACAGCCGGGACCAGCTGCTTGGAAAGCATCACCAAACCAGGGATTCGAGCTTGAGGAGGCTAATTTGCATACTCCAGGTGCCCTCTGGGAAAAGCGAAGAGTCTCCCTAAGCCAGAAGGACCGTTGGGTACAGCCGGGACCAGCTGCTTGGAAAGCATCACCAAACCAGGGATTCGAGCTTGAGGAGGCTAATTTGCATACTCCAGGTGCCCTCTGGGAAAAGCGAAGAGTCTCCCTAAGCCAGAAGACCGTTGGGTACAGCCGGGACCAGCTGCTTGGAAAGCATCACCAAACCAGGGATTCGAGCTTGAGGAGGCTAATTTGCATACTCCAGGTGCCCTCTGGGAAAAGCGAAGAGTCTCCCTAAGCCAGAAGACCGTTGGGTACAGCCGGGACCAGCTGCTTGGAAAGCATCACCAAACCAGGGATTCGAGCTTGAGGGAGGCTAATTTGCATACTCCAGGTGCCCTCTGGGAAAAGCGAAGAGTCTCCCTAAGCCAGAAGACCGTTGGGTACAGCCGGGACCAGCTGCTTGGAAAGCATCACCAAACCAGGGATTCGAGCTTGAGGAGGCTAATTTGCATACTCCAGGTGCCCTCTGGGAAAAGCGAAGAGTCTCCCTAAGCCAGAAGATCGTTGGGTACAGCCGGGACCAGCTGCTTGGAAAGCATCACCAAACCAGGGATTCGAGCTTGAGGAGGCTAATTTGCATACTCCAGGTGCCCTCTGGGAAAAGCGAAGAGTCTCCCTAAGCCAGAAGATCGTTGGGTACAGCCGGGACCAGCTGCTTGGAAAGCATCACCAAACCAGGGATTCGAGCTTGAGGAGGCTAATTTGCATACTCCAGGTGCCCTCTGGGAAAAGCGAAGAGTCTCCCTAAGCCAGAAGATCGTTGGGTACAGCCGGGACCAGCTGCTTGGAAAGCATCACCAAACCAGGGATTCGAGCTTGAGGAGGCTAATTTGCATACTCCAGGTGCCCTCTGGGAAAAGCGAAGAGTCTCCCTAAGCCAGAAGATCGTTGGGTACAGCCGGGACCAGCTGCTTGGAAAGCATCACCAAACCAGGGATTCGAGCTTGAGGAGGCTAATTTGCATACTCCAGGTGCCCTCTGGGAAAAGCGAAGAGTCTCCCTAAGCCAGAAGATCGTTGGGTACAGCCGGGACCAGCTGCTTGGAAAGCATCACCAAACCAGGGATTCGAGCTTGAGGAGGCTAATTTGCATACTCCAGGTGCCCTCTGGGAAAAGCGAAGAGTCTCCCTAAGCCAGAAGATCGTTGGGTACAGCCGGGACCAGCTGCTTGGAAAGCATCACCAAACCAGGGATTCGAGCTTGAGGAGGCTAATTTGCATACTCCAGGTGCCCTCGTGGGAAAAGCGAAGAGTCTCCCTAAGCCAGAAGATCGTTGGGTACAGCCGGGACCAGCTGCTTGGAAAGCATCACCAAACCAGGGATTCGAGCTTGAGGAGGCTAATTTGCATACTCCAGGTGCCCTCTGGGAAAAGCGAAGAGTCTCCCTAAGCCAGAAGATCGTTGGGTACAGCCGGGACCAGCTGCTTGGAAAGCATCACCAAACCAGGGATTCGAGCTTGAGGAGGCTAATTTGCATACTCCAGGTGCCCTCTGGGAAAAAGCGAAGAGTCTCCCTAAGCCAGAAGATCGTTGGGTACAGCCGGGACCAGCTGCTTGGAAAGCATCACCAAACCAGGGATTCGAGCTTGAGGAGGCTAATTTGCATACTCCAGGTGCCCTCTGGGAAAAGCGAAGAGTCTCCCTAAGCCAGAAGATCGTTGGGTTACAGCCGGGACCAGCTGCTTGGAAAGCATCACCAAACCAGGGATTCGAGCTTGAGGAGGCTAATTTGCATACTCCAGGTGCCCTCTGGGAAAAGCGAAGAGTCTCCCTAAGCCAGAAGATCGTTGGGTACAGCCGGGACCAGCTGCTTGGAAAGCATCACCAAACCAGGGATTCGAGCTTGAGGAGGCTAATTTGCATACTCCAGGTGCCCTCTGGGAAAAGCGAAGAGTCTCCCTAAGCCAGAAGATCGTTGGGTACAGCCGGGACCAGCTGCTTGGAAAGCATCACCAAACCAGGGATTCGAGCTTGAGGAGGCTAATTTGCATACTCCAGGTGCCCTCTGGGAAAAGCGAAGAGTCTCCCTAAGCCAGAAGATCGTTGGGTACAGCCGGGACCAGCTGCTTGGAAAGCATCACCAAACCAGGGATTCGAGCTTGAGGAGGCTAATTTGCATACTCCAGGTGCCCTCTGGGAAAAGCGAAGAGTCCTCCCTAAGCCAGAAGATCGTTGGGTACAGCCGGGACCAGCTGCTTGGAAAGCATCACCAAACCAGGGATTCGAGCTTGAGGAGGCTAATTTGCATACTCCAGGTGCCCTCTGGGAAAAGCGAAGAGTCTCCCTAAGCCAGAAGATCGTTGGGTACAGCCGGGGACCAGCTGCTTGGAAAGCATCACCAAACCAGGGATTCGAGCTTGAGGAGGCTAATTTGCATACTCCAGGTGCCCTCTGGGAAAAGCGAAGAGTCTCCCTAAGCCAGAAGATCGTTGGGTACAGCCGGGACCAGCTGCTTGGGAAAGCATCACCAAACCAGGGATTCGAGCTTGAGGAGGCTAATTTGCATACTCCAGGTGCCCTCTGGGAAAAGCGAAGAGTCTCCCTAAGCCAGAAGATCGTTGGGTACAGCCGGGACCAGCTGCTTGGAAAGCATCACCAAACCAGGGATTCGAGCTTGAGGAGGCTAATTTGCATACTCCAGGTGCCCTCTGGGAAAAGCGAAGAGTCTCCCTAAGCCAGAAGATCGTTGGGTACAGCCGGGACCAGCTGCTTGGAAAGCATCACCAAACCAGGGATTCGAGCTTGAGGAGGGCTAATTTGCATACTCCAGGTGCCCTCTGGGAAAAGCGAAGAGTCTCCCTAAGCCAGAAGATCGTTGGGTACAGCCGGGACCAGCTGCTTGGAAAGCATCACCAAACCAGGGATTCGAGCTTGAGGAGGCTAATTTGCATACTCCAGGTGCCCTCTGGGAAAAGCGAAGAGTCTCCCTAAGCCAGAAGATCGTTGGGTACAGCCGGGACCAGCTGCTTGGAAAGCATCACCAAACCAGGGATTCGAGCTTGAGGAGGCTAATTTGCATACTCCAGGTGCCCTCTGGGAAAAGCGAAAGAGTCTCCCTAAGCCAGAAGATCGTTGGGTACAGCCGGGACCAGCTGCTTGGAAAGCATCACCAAACCAGGGATTCGAGCTTGAGGAGGCTAATTTGCATACTCCAGGTGCCCTCTGGGAAAAGCGAAGAGTCTCCCTAAGCCAGAAGATCGTTGGGTACAGCCGGGACCAGCTGCTTGGAAAGCATCACCAAACCAGGGATTCGAGCTTGAGGAGGCTAATTTGCATACTCCAGGTGCCCTCTGGGAAAAGCGAAGAGTCTCCCTAAGCCAGAAGATCGTTGGGTACAGCCGGGACCAGCTGCTTGGAAAGCATCACCAAACCAGGGATTCGAGCTTGAGGAGGCTAATTTGCATACTCCAGGTGCCCTCTGGGAAAAGCGAAGAGTCTCCCTAAGCCAGAAGATCGTTGGGTACAGCCGGGACCAGCTGCTTGGAAAGCATCACCAAACCAGGGATTCGAGCTTGAGGAGGCTAATTTGCATACTCCAGGTGCCCTCTGGGAAAAGCGAAGAGTCTCCCTAAGCCAGAAGATCGTTGGGTACAGCCGGGACCAGCTGCTTGGAAAGCATCACCAAACCAGGGATTCGAGCTTGAGGAGGCTAATTTGCATACTCCAGGTGCCCTCTGGGAAAAGCGAAGAGTCTCCCTAAGCCAGAAGATCGTTGGGTACAGCCGGGACCAGCTGCTTGGAAAGCATCACCAAACCAGGGATTCGAGCTTGAGGAGGCTAATTTGCATACTCCAGGTGCCCTCTGGGAAAAGCGAAGAGTCTCCCTAAGCCAGAAGATCGTTGGTGGTACAGCCGGGACCAGCTGCTTGGAAAGCATCACCAAACCAGGGATTCGAGCTTGAGGAGGCTAATTTGCATACTCCAGGTGCCCTCTGGGAAAAGCGAAGAGTCTCCCTAAGCCAGAAGATCGTTGGGTACAGCCGGGACCAGCTGCTTGGAAAGCATCACCAAACCAGGGATTCGAGCTTGAGGAGGCTAATTTGCATACTCCAGGTGCCCTCTGGGAAAAGCGAAGAGTCTCCCTAAGCCAGAAGATCGTTGGGTACAGCCGGGACCAGCTGCTTGGAAAGCATCACCAAACCAGGGATTCGAGCTTGAGGAGGCTAATTTGCATACTCCAGGTGCCCTCTGGGAAAAGCGAAGAGTCTCCCTAAGCCAGAAGATCGTTGGGTACAGCCGGGACCAGCTGCTTGGAAAGCATCACCAAACCAGGGATTCGAGCTTGAGGAGGCTAATTTGCATACTCCAGGTGCCCTCTGGGAAAAGCGAAGAGTCTCCCTAAGCCAGAAGATCGTTGGGTACAGCCGGGACCAGCTGCTTGGAAAGCATCACCAAACCAGGGATTCGAGCTTGAGGAGGCTAATTTGCATACTCCAGGTGCCCTCTGGGAAAAGCGAAGAGTCTCCCTAAGCCAGAAGATCGTTGGGTACAGCCGGGACCAGCTGCTTGGAAAGCATCACCAAACCAGGGATTCGAGCTTGAGGAGGCTAATTTGCATACTCCAGGTGCCCTCTGGGAAAAGCGAAGAGTCTCCCTAAGCCAGAAGATCGTTGGGTACAGCCGGGACCAGCTGCTTGGAAAGCATCACCAAACCAGGGATTCGAGCTTGAGGAGGCTAATTTGCATACTCCAGGTGCCCTCTGGGAAAAGCGAAGAGTCTCCCTAAGCCAGAAGATCGTTGGGTACAGCCGGGACCAGCTGCTTGGAAAGCATCACCAAACCAGGGATTCGAGCTTGAGGAGGCTAATTTGCATACTCCAGGTGCCCTCTGGGAAAAGCGAAGAGTCTCCCTAAGCCAGAAGATCGTTGGGTACAGCCGGGACCAGCTGCTTGGAAAGCATCACCAAACCAGGGATTCGAGCTTGAGGAGGCTAATTTGCATACTCCAGGTGCCCTCTGGGAAAAGCGAAGAGTCTCCCTAAGCCAGAAGATCGTTGGGTACAGCCGGGACCAGCTGCTTGGAAAGCATCACCAAACCAGGGATTCGAGCTTGAGGAGGCTAATTTGCATACTCCAGGTGCCCTCTGGGAAAAGCGAAGAGTCTCCCTAAGCCAGAAGATCGTTGGGTACAGCCGGGACCAGCTGCTTGGAAAGCATCACCAAACCAGGGATTCGAGCTTGAGGAGGCTAATTTGCATACTCCAGGTGCCCTCTGGGAAAAGCGAAGAGTCTCCCTAAGCCAGAAGATCGTTGGGTACAGCCGGGACCAGCTGCTTGGAAAGCATCACCAAACCAGGGATTCGAGCTTGAGGAGGCTAATTTGCATACTCCAGGTGCCCTCTGGGAAAAGCGAAGAGTCTCCCTAAGCCAGAAGATCGTTGGGTATCAGCCGGGACCAGCTGCTTGGAAAGCATCACCAAACCAGGGATTCGAGCTTGAGGAGGCTAATTTGCATACTCCAGGTGCCCTCTGGGAAAAGCGAAGAGTCTCCCTAAGCCAGAAGATCGTTGGGTACAGCCCGGGACCAGCTGCTTGGAAAGCATCACCAAACCAGGGATTCGAGCTTGAGGAGGCTAATTCATACTCCAGGTGCCCTCTGGGAAAAGCGAAGAGTCTCCCTAAGCCAGAAGATCGTTGGGTACAGCCGGGACCAGCTGCTTGGAAAGCATCACCAAACCAGGGATTCGAGCTTGAGGAGGCTAATTTGCATACTCCAGGTGCCCTCTGGGAAAAGCGAAGAGTCTCCCTAAGCCAGAAGATCGTTGGGTACAGCCGGGACCAGCTGCTTGGAAAGCATCACCAAACCAGGGATTCGAGCTTGAGGAGGCTAATTTGCATACTCCAGGTGCCCTCTGGGAAAAGCGAAGAGTCTCCCTAAGCCAGAAGATCGTTGGGTACAGCCGGGACCAGCTGCTTGGAAAGCATCACCAAACCAGGGATTCGAGCTTGAGGAGGCTAATTTGCATACTCCAGGTGCCCTCTGGGAAAAGCGAAGAGTCTCCCTAAGCCAGAAGATCGTTGGGTACAGCCGGGACCAGCTGCTTGGAAAAGCATCACCAAACCAGGGATTCGAGCTTGAGGAGGCTAATTTGCATACTCCAGGTGCCCTCTGGGAAAAGCGAAGAGTCTCCCTAAGCAGAAGATCGTTGGGTACAGCCGGGACCAGCTGCTTGGAAAGCATCACCAAACCAGGGATTCGAGCTTGAGGAGGCTAATTTGCATACTCCAGGTGCCCTCTGGGAAAAGCGAAGAGTCTCCCTAAGCCAGAAGATCGTTGGGTACAGCCGGGACCAGCTGCTTGGAAAGCATCACCAAACCAGGGATTCGAGCTTGAGGAGGCTAATTTGCATACTCCAGGTGCCCTCTGGGAAAAGCGAAGAGTCTCCCTAAGCCAGAAGATCGTTGGGTACAGCCGGGACCAGCTGCTTGGAAAGCATCACCAAACCAGGGATTCGAGCTTGAGGAGGCTAATTTGCATACTCCAGGTGCCCTCTGGGAAAAGCGAAGAGTCTCCCTAAGCCAGAAGATCGTTGGGTACAGCCGGGGACCAGCTGCTTGGAAAGCATCACCAAACCAGGGATTCGAGCTTGAGGAGGCTAATTTGCATACTCCAGGTGCCCTCTGGGAAAAGCGAAGAGTCTCCCTAAGCCAGAAGATCGTTGGGTACAGCCGGGACCAGCTGCTTGGAAAGCATCACCAAACCAGGGATTCGAGCTTGAGGAGGCTAATTTGCATACTCCAGGTGCCCCTCTGGGAAAAGCGAAGAGTCTCCCTAAGCCAGAAGATCGTTGGGTACAGCCGGGACCAGCTGCTTGGAAAGCATCACCAAACCAGGGATTCGAGCTTGAGGAGGCTAATTTGCATACTCCAGGTGCCCTCTGGGAAAAGCGAAGAGTCTCCCTAAGCCAGAAGATCGTTGGGTACAGCCGGGACCAGCTGCTTGGAAAGCATCACCAAACCAGGGATTCGAGCTTGAGGAGGCTAATTTGCATACTCCAGGTGCCCTCTGGGAAAAGCGAAGAGTCTCCCTAAGCCAGAAGATCGTTGGGTACAGCCGGGACCAGCTGCTTGGAAAGCATCACCAAACCAGGGATTCGAGCTTGAGGAGGCTAATTTGCATACTCCAGGTGCCCTCTGGGAAAAGCGAAGAGTCTCCCTAAGCCAGAAGATCGTTGGGTACAGCCGGGACCAGCTGCTTGAAAGCATCACCAAACCAGGGATTCGAGCTTGAGGAGGCTAATTTGCATACTCCAGGTGCCCTCTGGGAAAAGCGAAGAGTCTCCCTAAGCCAGAAGATCGTTGGGTACAGCCGGGACCAGCTGCTTGGAAAGCATCACCAAACCAGGGATTCGAGCTTGAGGAGGCTAATTTGCATACTCCAGGTGCCCTCTGGGAAAAGCGAAGAGTCTCCCTAAGCCAGAAGATCGTTGGTTACAGCCGGGACCAGCTGCTTGGAAAGCATCACCAAACCAGGGATTCGAGCTTGAGGAGGCTAATTTGCATACTCCAGGTGCCCTCTGGGAAAGCGAAGAGTCTCCCTAAGCCAGAAGATCGTTGGGTACAGCCGGGACCAGCTGCTTGGAAAGCATCACCAAACCAGGGATTCGAGCTGAGGGAGGGCTAATTTGCATACTCCAGGTGCCCTCTGGGAAAAGCGAAGAGTCTCCCTAAGCCAGAAGATCGTTGGGTACAGCCGGGACCAGCTGCTTGGAAAGCATCACCAAACCAGGGATTCGAGCTTGAGGAGGCTAATTTGCATACTCCAGGTGCCCTCTGGGAAAAGCGAAGAGTCTCCCTAAGCCAGAAGATCGTTGGGTACAGCCGGGACCAGCTGCTTGGAAAGCATCACCAAACCAGGGATTCGAGCTTGAGGAGGCTAATTTGCATACTCCAGGTGCCCTCTGGGAAAAGCGAAGAGTCTCCCTAAGCCAGAAGATCGTTGGGTACAGCCGGGACCAGCTGCTTGGAAAGCATCACCAAACCAGGGATTCGAGCTTGAGGAGGCTAATTTGCATACTCCAGGTGCCCTCTGGGAAAAGCGAAGAGTCTCCCCTAAGCCAGAAGATCGTTGGGTACAGCCGGGACCAGCTGCTTGGAAAGCATCACCAAACCAGGGATTCGAGCTTGAGGAGGCTAATTTGCATACTCCAGGTGCCCTCTGGGAAAAGCGAAGAGTCTCCCTAAGCCAGAAGATCGTTGGGTACAGCCGGGACCAGCTGCTTGGAAAGCATCACCAAACCAGGGATTCGAGCTTGAGGAGGCTAATTTGCATACTCCAGGTGCCCTCTGGGAAAAGCGAAGAGTCTCCCTAAGCCAGAAGATCGTTGGGTACAGCCGGGACCAGCTGCTTGGAAAGCATCACCAAACCAGGGATTCGAGCTTGAGGAGGCTAATTTGCATACTCCAGGTGCCCTCTGGGAAAAGCGAAGAGTCTCCCTAAGCCAGAAGATCGTTGGGTACAGCCGGGACCAGCTGCTTGGAAAGCATCACCAAACCAGGGATTCGAGCTTGAGGAGGCTAATTTGCATACTCCAGGTGCCCTCTGGGAAAAGCGAAGAGTCTCCCTAAGCCAGAAGATCGTTGGGTACAGCCGGGACCAGCTGCTTGGAAAGCATCACCAAACCAGGGATTCGAGCTTGAGGAGGCTAATTTGCATACTCCAGGTGCCCTCTGGGAAAAGCGAAGAGGTCTCCCTAAGCCAGAAGATCGTTGGGTACAGCCGGGACCAGCTGCTTGGAAAGCATCACCAAACCAGGGATTCGAGCTTGAGGAGGCTAATTTGCATACTCCAGGTGCCCTCTGGGAAAAGCGAAGAGTCTCCCTAAGCCAGAAGATCGTTGGGTACAGCCGGGACCAGCTGCTTGGAAAGCATCACCAAACCAGGGATTCGAGCTTGAGGAGGCTAATTTGCATACTCCAGGTGCCCTCTGGGAAAAGCGAAGAGTCTCCCTAAGCCAGAAGATCGTTGGGTACAGCCGGGACCAGCTGCTTGGAAAGCATCACCAAACCAGGGATTCGAGCTTGAGGAGGCTAATTTGCATACTCCAGGTGCCCTCTGGGAAAAGCGAAGAGTCTCCCTAAGCCAGAAGATCGTTGGGTACAGCCGGGACCAGCTGCTTGGAAAGCATCACCAAACCAGGGATTCGAGCTTGAGGAGGCTAATTTGCATACTCCAGGTGCCCTCTGGGAAAAGCGAAGAGTCTCCCTAAGCCAGAAGATCGTTGGGTACAGCCGGGACCAGCTGCTTGGAAAGCATCACCAAACCAGGGATTCGAGCTTGAGGAGGCTAATTTGCATACTCCAGGTGCCCTCTGGGAAAAGCGAAGAGTCTCCCTAAGCCAGAAGATCGTTGGGTACAGCCGGGACCAGCTGCTTGGAAAGCATCACCAAACCAGGGATTCGAGCTTGAGGAGGCTAATTTGCATACTCCAGGTGCCCTCTGGGAAAAGCGAAGAGGTCTCCCTAAGCCAGAAGATCGTTGGGGTACAGCCGGGACCAGCTGCTTGGAAAGCATCACCAAACCAGGGATTCGAGCTTGAGGAGGCTAATTTGCATACTCCAGGTGCCCTCTGGGAAAAGCGAAGAGTCTCCCTAAGCCAGAAGATCGTTGGGTACAGCCGGGACCAGCTGCTTGGAAAGCATCACCAAACCAGGGATTCGAGCTTGAGGAGGCTAATTTGCATACTCCAGGTGCCCTCTGGGAAAAGCGAAGAGTCTCCCTAAGCCAGAAGATCGTTGGGTACAGCCGGGACCAGCTGCTTGGAAAGCATCACCAAACCAGGGATTCGAGCTTGAGGAGGCTAATTTGCATACTCCAGGTGCCCTCTGGGAAAAGCGAAGAGTCTCCCTAAGCCAGAAGATCGTTGGGTACAGCCGGGACCAGCTGCTTGGAAAGCATCACCAAACCAGGGATTCGAGCTTGAGGAGGCTAATTTGCATACTCCAGGTGCCCTCTGGGAAAAGCGAAGAGTCTCCCTAAGCCAGAAGATCGTTGGGTACAGCCGGGACCAGCTGCTTGGAAAGCATCACCAAACCAGGGATTCGAGCTTGAGGAGGCTAATTTGCATACTCCAGGTGCCCTCTGGGAAAAGCGAAGAGTCTCCCTAAGCAGAAGATCGTTGGGTACAGCCGGGACCAGCTGCTTGGAAAGCATCACCAAACCAGGGATTCGAGCTTGAGGAGGCTAATTTGCATACTCCAGGTGCCCTCTGGGAAAAGCGAAGAGTCTCCCTAAGCCAGAAGATCGTTGGGTACAGCCGGGACCAGCTGCTTGGAAAGCATCACCAAACCAGGGATTCGAGCTTGAGGAGGCTAATTTGCATACTCCAGGTGCCCTCTGGGAAAAGCGAAGAGTCTCCCCTAAGCCAGAAGATCGTTGGGTACAGCCGGGACCAGCTGCTTGGAAAGCATCACCAAACCAGGGATTCGAGCTTGAGGAGGCTAATTTGCATACTCCAGGTGCCCTCTGGGAAAAGCGAAGAGTCTCCCTAAGCCAGAAGATCGTTGGGTACAGCCGGGACCAGCTGCTTGGAAAGCATCACCAAACCAGGGATTCGAGCTGAGGAGGCTAATTTGCATACTCCAGGTGCCCTCTGGGAAAAGCGAAGAGTCTCCCTAAGCCAGAAGATCGTTGGGTACAGCCGGGACCAGCTGCTTGGAAAGCATCACCAAACCAGGGATTCGAGCTTGAGGAGGCTAATTTGCATACTCCAGGTGCCCTCTGGGAAAAGCGAAGAGTCTCCCTAAGCCAGAAGATCGTTGGGTACAGCCGGGACCAGCTGCTTGGAAAGCATCACCAAACCAGGGATTCGAGCTTGAGGAGGCTAATTTGCATACTCCAGGTGCCCTCTGGGAAAAGCGAAGAGTCTCCCTAAGCCAGAAGATCGTTGGGTACAGCCGGGACCAGCTGCTTGGAAAGCATCACCAAACCAGGGATTCGAGCTTGAGGAGGCTAATTTGCATACTCCAGGTGCCCTCTGGGAAAAGCGAAGAGTCTCCCTAAGCCAGAAGATCGTTGGGTACAGCCGGGACCAGCTGCTTGGGAAAGCATCACCAAACCAGGGATTCGAGCTTGAGGAGGCTAATTTGCATACTCCAGGTGCCCTCTGGGAAAAGCGAAGAGTCTCCCTAAGCCAGAAGATCGTTGGGTACAGCCGGGACCAGCTGCTTGGAAAGCATCACCAAACCAGGGATTCGAGCTTGAGGAGGCTAATTTGCATACTCCAGGTGCCCTCTGGGAAAAGCGAAGAGTCTCCCTAAGCCAGAAGATCGTTGGGTACAGCCGGGACCAGCTGCTTGGAAAGCATCACCAAACCAGGGATTCGAGCTTGAGGAGGCTAATTTGCATACTCCAGGTGCCCTCTGGGAAAAGCGAAGAGTCTCCCTAAGCCAGAAGATCGTTGGGTACAGCCGGGACCAGCTGCTTGGAAAGCATCACCAAACCAGGGATTCGAGCTTGAGGAGGCTAATTTGCATACTCCAGGTGCCCTCTGGGAAAAGCGAAGAGTCTCCCTAAGCCAGAAGATCGTTGGGTACAGCCGGGACCAGCTGCTTGGAAAGCATCACCAAACCAGGGATTCGAGCTTGAGGAGGCTAATTTGCATACTCCAGGTGCCCTCTGGGAAAAGCGAAGAGTCTCCCTAAGCCAGAAGATCGTTGGGTACAGCCGGGACCAGCTGCTTGGAAAGCATCACCAAACCAGGGATTCGAGCTTGAGGAGGCTAATTTGCATACTCCAGGTGCCCTCTGGGAAAAGCGAAGAGTCTCCCTAAGCCAGAAGATCGTTGGGTACAGCCGGGACCAGCTGCTTGGAAAGCATCACCAAACCAGGGATTCGAGCTTGAGGAGGCTAATTTGCATACTCCAGGTGCCCTCTGGGAAAAGCGAAGAGTCTCCCTAAGCCAGAAGATCGTTGGGTACAGCCGGGACCAGCTGCTTGGAAAGCATCACCAAACCAGGGATTCGAGCTTGAGGAGGCTAATTTGCATACTCCAGGTGCCCTCTGGGAAAAGCGAAGAGTCTCCCTAAGCCAGAAGATCGTTGGGTACAGCCGGGACCAGCTGCTTGGAAAGCATCACCAAACCAGGGATTCGAGCTTGAGGAGGCTAATTTGCATACTCCAGGTGCCCTCTGGGAAAAGCGAAGAGTCTCCCTAAGCCAGAAGATCGTTGGGGTACAGCCGGGACCAGCTGCTTGGAAAGCATCACCAAACCAGGGATTCGAGCTTGAGGAGGCTAATTTGCATACTCCAGGTGCCCTCTGGGAAAAGCGAAGAGTCTCCCTAAGCCAGAAGATCGTTGGGTACAGCCGGGACCAGCTGCTTGGAAAGCATCACCAAACCAGGGATTCGAGCTTGAGGAGGCTAATTTGCATACTCCAGGTGCCCTCTGGGAAAAGCGAAGAGTCTCCCTAAGCCAGAAGATCGTTGGGTACAGCCGGGACCAGCTGCTTGGAAAGCATCACCAAACCAGGGATTCGAGCTTGAGGAGGCTAATTTGCATACTCCAGGTGCCCTCTGGGAAAAGCGAAGAGTCTCCCTAAGCCAGAAGATCGTTGGGTACAGCCGGGACCAGCTGCTTGGAAAGCATCACCAAACCAGGGATTCGAGCTTGAGGAGGCTAATTTGCATACTCCAGGTGCCCTCTGGAAAAGCGAAGAGTCTCCCTAAGCCAGAAGATCGTTGGGTACAGCCGGGACCAGCTGCTTGGAAAGCATCACCAAACCAGGGATTCGAGCTTGAGGAGGCTAATTTGCATACTCCAGGTGCCCCTCTGGGAAAAGCGAAGAGTCTCCCTAAGCCAGAAGATCGTTGGGTACAGCCGGGACCAGCTGCTCTCGGAAAGCATCACCAAACCAGGGATTCGAGCTTGAGGAGGCTAATTTGCATACTCCAGGTGCCCTCTGGGAAAAGCGAAGAGTCTCCCTAAGCCAGAAGATCGTTGGGTACAGCCGGGACCAGCTGCTTGGAAAGCATCACCAAACCAGGGATTCGAGCTTGAGGAGGCTAATTTGCATACTCCAGGTGCCCTCTGGGAAAAAGCGAAGAGTCTCCCTAAGCCAGAAGATCGTTGGGTACAGCCGGACCAGCTGCTTGGAAAGCATCACCAAACAGGGATTCGAGCTTGAGGAGGCTAATTTGCATACTCCAGGTGCCCTCTGGGAAAAGCGAAGAGTCTCCCTAAGCCAGAAGATCGTTGGGTACAGCCGGGACCAGCTGCTTGGAAGCATCACCAAACCAGGGATTCGAGCTTGAGGAGGCTAATTTGCATACTCCAGGTGCCCTCTGGGAAAAGCGAAGAGTCTCCCTAAGCAGAAGATCGTTGGGTACAGCCGGGACCAGCTGCTTGGAAAGCATCACCAAACCAGGGATTCGAGCTTGAGGAGGCTAATTTGCATACTCCAGGTGCCCTCTGGGAAAAGCGAAGAGTCTCCCTAAGCCAGAAGATCGTTGGGTACAGCCGGACCAGCTGCTTGGAAAGCATCACCAAACCAGGGATTCGAGCTTGAGGAGGCTAATTTGCATACTCCAGGTGCCTCTGGGAAAAGCGAAGAGTCTCCCTAAGCCAGAAGATCGTTGGGTACAGCCGGGACCAGCTGCTTGGAAAGCATCACCAAACCAGGGATTCGAGCTTGAGGAGGCTAATTTGCATACTCCAGGTGCCCTCTGGGAAAAGCGAAGAGTCTCCCTAAGCCAGAAGATCGTTGGGTACAGCCGGACCAGCTGCTTGGAAGCATCACCAAACCAGGGATTCGAGCTTGAGGAGGCTAATTTGCATACTCCAGGTGCCCCTCTGGGAAAAGCGAAGAGTCTCCCTAAGCCAGAAGATCGTTGGGTACAGCCGGGACCAGCTGCTTGGAAAGCATCACCAAACCAGGGATTCGAGCTTGAGGAGGCTAATTTGCATACTCCAGGTGCCCTCTGGGAAAAGCGAAGAGTCTCCCTAAGCCAGAAGATCGTTGGGTACAGCCGGGACCAGCTGCTTGGAAAGCATCACCAAACCAGGGATTCGAGCTTGAGGAGGCTAATTTGCATACTCCAGGTGCCCTCTGGGAAAAGCGAAGAGTCTCCCTAAGCCAGAAGATCGTTGGGTACAGCCGGGACCAGCTGCTTGGAAAGCATCACCAAACCAGGGATTCGAGCTTGAGGAGGCTAATTTGCATACTCCAGGTGCCCTCTGGGGAAAAAGCGAAGAGTCTCCCTAAGCCAGAAGATCGTTGGGTACAGCCGGGACCCTTGGAAAGCATCACCAAACCAGGGATTCGAGCTTGAGGAGGCTAATTTGCATACTCCAGGTGCCCTCTGGGAAAAGCGAAGAGTCTCCCTAAGCCAGAAGATCGTTGGGTACAGCCGGGACCAGCTGCTTGGAAAGCATCACCAAACCAGGGATTCGAGCTTGAGGAGGCTAATTTGCATACTCCAGGTGCCCTCTGGGAAAAGCGAAGAGTCTCCCTAAGCCAGAAGATCGTTGGGTACAGCCGGGACCAGCTGCTTGGAAAGCATCACCAAACCAGGGATTCGAGCTTGAGGAGGCTAATTTGCATACTCCAGGTGCCCTCTGGGAAAAGCGAAGAGTCTCCCTAAGCCAGAAGATCGTTGGGTACAGCCGGGACCAGCTGCTTGGAAAGCATCACCAAACCAGGGATTCGAGCTTGAGGAGGCTAATTTGCATACTCCAGGTGCCCTCTGGGAAAAGCGAAGAGTCTCCCTAAGCCAGAAGATCGTTGGGTACAGCCGGGACCAGCTGCTTGGAAAGCATCACCAAACCAGGGATTCGAGCTTGAGGAGGCTAATTTGCATACTCCAGGTGCCCTCTGGGAAAAGCGAAGAGTCTCCCTAAGCCAGAAGATCGTTGGGTACAGCCGGGACCAGCTGCTTGGAAAGCATCACCAAACCAGGGATTCGAGCTTGAGGAGGCTAATTTGCATACTCCAGGTGCCCTCTGGGAAAAGCGAAGAGTCTCCCTAAGCCAGAAGATCGTTGGGTACAGCCGGGACCAGCTGCTTGGAAAGCATCACCAAACCAGGGATTCGAGCTTGAGGAGGCTAATTTGCATACTCCAGGTGCCCTCTGGGAAAAGCGAAGAGTCTCCCTAAGCCAGAAGATCGTTGGGTACAGCCGGGACCAGCTGCTTGGAAAGCATCACCAAACCAGGGATTCGAGCTTGAGGAGGCTAATTTGCATACTCCAGGTGCCCTCTGGGAAAAGCGAAGAGTCTCCCTAAGCCAGAAGATCGTTGGGTACAGCCGGGACCAGCTGCTTGGAAAGCATCACCAAACCAGGGATTCGAGCTTGAGGAGGCTAATTTGCATACTCCAGGTGCCCTCTGGGAAAAGCGAAGAGTCTCCCTAAGCCAGAAGATCGTTGGGTACAGCCGGGACCAGCTGCTTGGAAAGCATCACCAAACCAGGGATTCGAGCTTGAGGAGGCTAATTTGCATACTCCAGGTGCCCTCTGGGAAAAGCGAAGAGTCTCCCTAAGCCAGAAGATCGTTGGGTACAGCCGGGACCAGCTGCTTGGAAAGCATCACCAAACCAGGGATTCGAGCTTGAGGAGGCTAATTTGCATACTCCAGGTGCCCTCTGGGAAAAGCGAAGAGTCTCCCTAAGCCAGAAGATCGTTGGGTACAGCCGGGACCAGCTGCTTGGAAAGCATCACCAAACCAGGGATTCGAGCTTGAGGAGGCTAATTTGCATACTCCAGGTGCCCTCTGGGAAAAGCGAAGAGTCTCCCTAAGCCAGAAGATCGTTGGGTACAGCCGGGACCAGCTGCTTGGAAAGCATCACCAAACCAGGGATTCGAGCTTGAGGAGGCTAATTTGCATACTCCAGGTGCCCTCTGGGAAAAGCGAAGAGTCTCCCTAAGCCAGAAGATCGTTGGGTACAGCCGGGACCAGCTGCTTGGAAAGCATCACCAAACCAGGGATTCGAGCTTGAGGAGGCTAATTTGCATACTCCAGGTGCCCTCTGGGAAAAGCGAAGAGTCTCCCTAAGCCAGAAGATCGTTGGGTACAGCCGGGACCAGCTGCTTGGAAAGCATCACCAAACCAGGGATTCGAGCTTGAGGAGGCTAATTTGCATACTCCAGGTGCCCTCTGGGAAAAGCGAAGAGTCTCCCTAAGCCAGAAGATCGTTGGGTACAGCCGGGACCAGCTGCTTGGAAGCATCACCAAACCAGGGATTCGAGCTTGAGGAGGCTAATTTGCATACTCCAGGTGCCCTCTGGGAAAAGCGAAGAGTCTCCCTAAGCCAGAAGATCGTTGGGTACAGCCGGGACCAGCTGCTTGGAAAGCATCACCAAACCAGGGATTCGAGCTTGAGGAGGCTAATTTGCATACTCCAGGTGCCCTCTGGGAAAAGCGAAGAGTCTCCCTAAGCCAGAAGATCGTTGGGTACAGCCGGGACCAGCTGCTTGGAAAGCATCACCAAACCAGGGATTCGAGCTTGAGGAGGCTAATTTGCATACTCCAGGTGCCCTCTGGGAAAAGCGAAGAGTCTCCCTAAGCCAGAAGATCGTTGGGTACAGCCGGGACCAGCTGCTTGGAAAGCATCACCAAACCAGGGATTCGAGCTTGAGGAGGCTAATTTGCATACTCCAGGTGCCCTCTGGGAAAAGCGAAGAGTCTCCCTAAGCCAGAAGATCGTTGGGTACAGCCGGGACCAGCTGCTTGGAAAGCATCACCAAACCAGGGATTCGAGCTTGAGGAGGCTAATTTGCATACTCCAGGTGCCCTCTGGGAAAAGCGAAGAGTCTCCCTAAGCCAGAAGATCGTTGGGTACAGCCGGGACCAGCTGCTTGGAAAGCATCACCAAACCAGGGATTCGAGCTTGAGGAGGCTAATTTGCATACTCCAGGTGCCCTCTGGGAAAAGCGAAGAGTCTCCCTAAGCCAGAAGATCGTTGGGTACAGCCGGGACCAGCTGCTTGGAAAGCATCACCAAACCAGGGATTCGAGCTTGAGGAGGCTAATTTGCATACTCCAGGTGCCCTCTGGGAAAAGCGAAGAGTCTCCCTAAGCCAGAAGATCGTTGGGTACAGCCGGGACCAGCTGCTTGGAAAGCATCACCAAACCAGGGATTCAAGCTTGAGGAGGCTAATTTGCATACTCCAGGTGCCCTCTGGGAAAAGCGAAGAGTCTCCCTAAGCCAGAAGATCGTTGGGTACAGCCGGGACCAGCTGCTTGGAAAGCATCACCAAACCAGGGATTCAAGCTTGAGGAGGCTAATTTGCATACTCCAGGTGCCCTCTGGGAAAAGCGAAGAGTCTCCCTAAGCCAGAAGATCGTTGGGTACAGCCGGGACCAGCTGCTTGGAAAGCATCACCAAACCAGGGATTCAAGCTTGAGGAGGCTAATTTGCATACTCCAGGTGCCCTCTGGGAAAAGCGAAGAGTCTCCCTAAGCCAGAAGATCGTTGGGTACAGCCGGGACCAGCTGCTTGGAGAGCATCACCAAACCAGGGATTCAAGCTTGAGGAGGCTAATTTGCATACTCCAGGTGCCCTCTGGGAAAAGCGAAGAGTCTCCCTAAGCCAGAAGATCGTTGGGTACAGCCGGGACCAGCTGCTTGGAGAGCATCACCAAACCAGGGATTCAAGCTTGAGGAGGCTAATTTGCATACTCCAGGTGCCCTCTGGGAAAAGCGAAGAGTCTCCCTAAGCCAGAAGATCGTTGGGTACAGCCGGGACCAGCTGCTTGGAAAGCATCACCAAACCAGGGATTCAAGCTTGAGGAGGCTAATTTGCATACTCCAGGTGCCCTCTGGGAAAAGCGAAGAGTCTCCCTAAGCCAGAAGATCGTTGGGTACAGCCGGGACCAGCTGCTTGGAAAGCATCACCAAACCAGGGATTCAAGCTTGAGGAGGCTAATTTGCATACTCCAGGTGCCCTCTGGGAAAAGCGAAGAGTCTCCCTAAGCCAGAAGATCGTTGGGTACAGCCGGGACCAGCTGCTTGGAAAGCATCACCAAACCAGGGATTCAAGCTTGAGGAGGCTAATTTGCATACTCCAGGTGCCCTCTGGGAAAAGCGAAGAGTCTCCCTAAGCCAGAAGATCGTTGGGTACAGCCGGGACCAGCTGCTTGGAAGAGCATCACCAAACCAGGGATTCAAGCTTGAGGAGGCTAATTTGCATACTCCAGGTGCCCTCTGGGAAAAGCGAAGAGTCTCCCTAAGCCAGAAGATCGTTGGGTACAGCCGGGACCAGCTGCTTGGAGAGCATCACCAAACCAGGGATTCAAGCTTGAGGAGGCTAATTTGCATACTCCAGGTGCCCTCTGGGAAAAGCGAAGAGTCTCCCTAAGCCAGAAGATCGTTGGGTACAGCCGGGACCAGCTGCTTGGAGAGCATCACCAAACCAGGGATTCAAGCTTGAGGAGGCTAATTTGCATACTCCAGGTGCCCTCTGGGAAAAGCGAAGAGTCTCCCTAAGCCAGAAGATCGTTGGGTACAGCCGGGACCAGCTGCTTGGAGAGCATCACCAAACCAGGGATTCAAGCTTGAGGAGGCTAATTTGCATACTCCAGGTGCCCTCTGGGAAAAGCGAAGAGTCTCCCTAAGCCAGAAGATCGTTGGGTACAGCCGGGACCAGCTGCTTGGAGAGCATCACCAAACCAGGGATTCAAGCTTGAGGAGGCTAATTTGCATACTCCAGGTGCCCTCTGGGAAAAGCGAAGAGTCTCCCTAAGCCAGAAGATCGTTGGGTACAGCCGGGACCAGCTGCTTGGAGAGCATCACCAAACCAGGGATTCAAGCTTGAGGAGGCTAATTTGCATACTCCAGGTGCCCTCTGGGAAAAGCGAAGAGTCTCCCTAAGCCAGAAGATCGTTGGGTACAGCCGGGACCAGCTGCTTGGAGAGCATCACCAAACCAGGGATTCAAGCTTGAGGAGGCTAATTTGCATACTCCAGGTGCCCTCTGGGAAAAGCGAAGAGTCTCCCTAAGCCAGAAGATCGTTGGGTACAGCCGGGACCAGCTGCTTGGAGAGCATCACCAAACCAGGGATTCAAGCTTGAGGAGGCTAATTTGCATACTCCAGGTGCCCTCTGGGAAAAGCGAAGAGTCTCCCTAAGCCAGAAGATCGTTGGGTACAGCCGGGACCAGCTGCTTGGAGAGCATCACCAAACCAGGGATTCAAGCTTGAGGAGGCTAATTTGCATACTCCAGGTGCCCTCTGGGAAAAGCGAAGAGTCTCCCTAAGCCAGAAGATCGTTGGGTACAGCCGGGACCAGCTGCTTGGAGAGCATCACCAAACCAGGGATTCAAGCTTGAGGAGGCTAATTTGCATACTCCAGGTGCCCTCTGGGAAAAGCGAAGAGTCTCCCTAAGCCAGAAGATCGTTGGGTACAGCCGGGACCAGCTGCTTGGAGAGCATCACCAAACCAGGGATTCAAGCTTGAGGAGGCTAATTTGCATACTCCAGGTGCCCTCTGGGAAAAGCGAAGAGTCTCCCTAAGCCAGAAGATCGTTGGGTACAGCCGGGACCAGCTGCTTGGAGAGCATCACCAAACCAGGGATTCAAGCTTGAGGAGGCTAATTTGCATACTCCAGGTGCCCTCTGGGAAAAGCGAAGAGTCTCCCTAAGCCAGAAGATCGTTGGGTACAGCCGGGACCAGCTGCTTGGAGAGCATCACCAAACCAGGGATTCAAGCTTGAGGAGGCTAATTTGCATACTCCAGGTGCCCTCTGGGAAAAGCGAAGAGTCTCCCTAAGCCAGAAGATCGTTGGGTACAGCCGGGACCAGCTGCTTGGAGAGCATCACCAAACCAGGGATTCAAGCTTGAGGAGGCTAATTTGCATACTCCAGGTGCCCTCTGGGAAAAGCGAAGAGTCTCCCTAAGCCAGAAGATCGTTGGGTACAGCCGGGACCAGCTGCTTGGAGAGCATCACCAAACCAGGGATTCAAGCTTGAGGAGGCTAATTTGCATACTCCAGGTGCCCTCTGGGAAAAGCGAAGAGTCTCCCTAAGCCAGAAGATCGTTGGGTACAGCCGGGACCAGCTGCTTGGAGAGCATCACCAAACCAGGGATTCAAGCTTGAGGAGGCTAATTTGCATACTCCAGGTGCCCTCTGGGAAAAGCGAAGAGTCTCCCTAAGCCAGAAGATCGTTGGGTACAGCCGGGACCAGCTGCTTGGAGAGCATCACCAAACCAGGGATTCAAGCTTGAGGAGGCTAATTTGCATACTCCAGGTGCCCTCTGGGAAAAGCGAAGAGTCTCCCTAAGCCAGAAGATCGTTGGGTACAGCCGGGACCAGCTGCTTGGAGAGCATCACCAAACCAGGGATTCAAGCTTGAGGAGGCTAATTTGCATACTCCAGGTGCCCTCTGGGAAAAGCGAAGAGTCTCCCTAAGCCAGAAGATCGTTGGGTACAGCCGGGACCAGCTGCTTGGAGAGCATCACCAAACCAGGGATTCAAGCTTGAGGAGGCTAATTTGCATACTCCAGGTGCCCTCTGGGAAAAGCGAAGAGTCTCCCTAAGCCAGAAGATCGTTGGGTACAGCCGGGACCAGCTGCTTGGAGAGCATCACCAAACCAGGGATTCAAGCTTGAGGAGGCTAATTTGCATACTCCAGGTGCCCTCTGGGAAAAGCGAAGAGTCTCCCTAAGCCAGAAGATCGTTGGGTACAGCCGGGACCAGCTGCTTGGAGAGCATCACCAAACCAGGGATTCAAGCTTGAGGAGGCTAATTTGCATACTCCAGGTGCCCTCTGGGAAAAGCGAAGAGTCTCCCTAAGCCAGAAGATCGTTGGGTACAGCCGGGACCAGCTGCTTGGAGAGCATCACCAAACCAGGGATTCAAGCTTGAGGAGGCTAATTTGCATACTCCAGGTGCCCTCTGGGAAAAGCGAAGAGTCTCCCTAAGCCAGAAGATCGTTGGGTACAGCCGGGACCAGCTGCTTGGAGAGCATCACCAAACCAGGGATTCAAGCTTGAGGAGGCTAATTTGCATACTCCAGGTGCCCTCTGGGAAAAGCGAAGAGTCTCCCTAAGCCAGAAGATCGTTGGGTACAGCCGGGACCAGCTGCTTGGAGAGCATCACCAAACCAGGGATTCAAGCTTGAGGAGGCTAATTTGCATACTCCAGGTGCCCTCTGGGAAAAGCGAAGAGTCTCCCTAAGCCAGAAGATCGTTGGGTACAGCCGGGACCAGCTGCTTGGAGAGCATCACCAAACCAGGGATTCAAGCTTGAGGAGGCTAATTTGCATACTCCAGGTGCCCTCTGGGAAAAGCGAAGAGTCTCCCTAAGCCAGAAGATCGTTGGGTACAGCCGGGACCAGCTGCTTGGAGAGCATCACCAAACCAGGGATTCAAGCTTGAGGAGGCTAATTTGCATACTCCAGGTGCCCTCTGGGAAAAGCGAAGAGTCTCCCTAAGCCAGAAGATCGTTGGGTACAGCCGGGACCAGCTGCTTGGAGAGCATCACCAAACCAGGGATTCAAGCTTGAGGAGGCTAATTTGCATACTCCAGGTGCCCTCTGGGAAAAGCGAAGAGTCTCCCTAAGCCAGAAGATCGTTGGGTACAGCCGGGACCAGCTGCTTGGAGAGCATCACCAAACCAGGGATTCAAGCTTGAGGAGGCTAATTTGCATACTCCAGGTGCCCTCTGGGAAAAGCGAAGAGTCTCCCTAAGCCAGAAGATCGTTGGGTACAGCCGGGACCAGCTGCTTGGAGAGCATCACCAAACCAGGGATTCAAGCTTGAGGAGGCTAATTTGCATACTCCAGGTGCCCTCTGGGAAAAGCGAAGAGTCTCCCTAAGCCAGAAGATCGTTGGGTACAGCCGGGACCAGCTGCTTGGAGAGCATCACCAAACCAGGGATTCAAGCTTGAGGAGGCTAATTTGCATACTCCAGGTGCCCTCTGGGAAAAGCGAAGAGTCTCCCTAAGCCAGAAGATCGTTGGGTACAGCCGGGACCAGCTGCTTGGAGAGCATCACCAAACCAGGGATTCAAGCTTGAGGAGGCTAATTTGCATACTCCAGGTGCCCTCTGGGAAAAGCGAAGAGTCTCCCTAAGCCAGAAGATCGTTGGGTACAGCCGGGACCAGCTGCTTGGAGAGCATCACCAAACCAGGGATTCAAGCTTGAGGAGGCTAATTTGCATACTCCAGGTGCCCTCTGGGAAAAGCGAAGAGTCTCCCTAAGCCAGAAGATCGTTGGGTACAGCCGGGACCAGCTGCTTGGAGAGCATCACCAAACCAGGGATTCAAGCTTGAGGAGGCTAATTTGCATACTCCAGGTGCCCTCTGGGAAAAGCGAAGAGTCTCCCTAAGCCAGAAGATCGTTGGGTACAGCCGGGACCAGCTGCTTGGAGAGCATCACCAAACCAGGGATTCAAGCTTGAGGAGGCTAATTTGCATACTCCAGGTGCCCTCTGGGAAAAGCGAAGAGTCTCCCTAAGCCAGAAGATCGTTGGGTACAGCCGGGACCAGCTGCTTGGAGAGCATCACCAAACCAGGGATTCAAGCTTGAGGAGGCTAATTTGCATACTCCAGGTGCCCTCTGGGAAAAGCGAAGAGTCTCCCTAAGCCAGAAGATCGTTGGGTACAGCCGGGACCAGCTGCTTGGAGAGCATCACCAAACCAGGGATTCAAGCTTGAGGAGGCTAATTTGCATACTCCAGGTGCCCTCTGGGAAAAGCGAAGAGTCTCCCTAAGCCAGAAGATCGTTGGGTACAGCCGGGACCAGCTGCTTGGAGAGCATCACCAAACCAGGGATTCAAGCTTGAGGAGGCTAATTTGCATACTCCAGGTGCCCTCTGGGAAAAGCGAAGAGTCTCCCTAAGCCAGAAGATCGTTGGGTACAGCCGGGACCAGCTGCTTGGAGAGCATCACCAAACCAGGGATTCAAGCTTGAGGAGGCTAATTTGCATACTCCAGGTGCCCTCTGGGAAAAGCGAAGAGTCTCCCTAAGCCAGAAGATCGTTGGGTACAGCCGGGACCAGCTGCTTGGAGAGCATCACCAAACCAGGGATTCAAGCTTGAGGAGGCTAATTTGCATACTCCAGGTGCCCTCTGGGAAAAGCGAAGAGTCTCCCTAAGCCAGAAGATCGTTGGAGTACAGCCGGGACCAGCTGCTTGGAGAGCATCACCAAACCAGGGATTCAAGCTTGAGGAGGCTAATTTGCATACTCCAGGTGCCCTCTGGGAAAAGCGAAGAGTCTCCCTAAGCCAGAAGATCGTTGGGTACAGCCGGGACCAGCTGCCTTGGAGAGCATCACCAAACCAGGATTCAAGCTTGAGGAGGGCTAATTTGCATACTCCAGGTGCCCTCTGGAAAAGCGAAGAGTCTCCCTAAGCCAGAAGATCGTTGGGTACAGCCGGGGACCAGCTGCTTGGAGAGCATCACCAAACCAGGGATTCGAGCTTGAGGAGGCTAATTTGGCATACTCCAGGTGCCCTCTGGGAAAAGCGAAGATAGTACTCCCCTAAGCCAGATGATCGTTGGGGTACAGCCGTGACCAGCTGCCTTGGAGAGCATCACCAAACAGGGATTCAGACTTGAGGAGGCTAATTTGCATACTCCAGGTGCCCTCTGGGAAAAAGCGAAGAGTCTCCCTAAGCCAGATAAGATCGTTGGGTACAGCCGGGACCAGCTGCTGGAGAGCATCACCAATACCAGGTGAGGAGGCTAATTTGCATACTCCAGGTGCCCTCTGGGAAAAGCGAAGAGTCTCCCTAAGCCAGAAGATCGTTGGGTACAGCCGGGACCAGCTGCTTGGAGAGCATCACCAAACCAGGGATTCAAGCTTGAGGAGGCTAATTTGCATACTCCAGGTGCCCTCTGGGAAAAGCGAAGAGTCTCCCTAAGCCAGAAGATCGTTGGGTACAGCCGGGACCAGCTGCTTGGAAGCATCACCAAACCAG